>NC_089770.1:4001000-4003500 GCF_040412425.1 Macrobrachium rosenbergii
AGCCCGTTCTGTTAAACCGCGTCGTCTCCCCAGTAACCTAAACCTTGATTATGTATACACCTGTAAGTTAGTGAAGAAAATGTTGGGATGTTTGAGAATTGGAAAAAAAATATAATTGAGAGAGAGAGAGAGAGAGAGAGAGAGAGAGAGAGAGAGAGAGAGAGAGAGAGAATGTTAATCACGACACTTCAGAAAACACAGGGAAGTATGAGAATGAAAAAAGGAAAAAGATACAGTTGAAAGAAAGAGAGAGAGAATAAGAACGTCTCCACGGGTCATTTCTGCTCACGGTGTGCGTGCAACCACGTCGCACACACAGCATAATGAAAGAACTTTTAACACGCACGGCCAGGCAATACGTATTAAGGGAACCGTAGTTGCCACGAGATTTAGAAAAAATGAGAAAATAAAAGAAAAACGAAGAAATCGGAGTGAAATCAAGTCATCATAAAGGAGACAGACGGACGAATTAATGGGAGTGGTCCCAGTGACCACCCCGAGGGAGAACGTGAGTCAAGGTCCATCATTGTCGAAGGCTAATCACCCTTCAAGTGACGATGAATTAACAGCTGGTGTGGCCTATTAGAGTCGCTCATCCTGCAGTCTGTTTGGCTACCTTTGCCATCTGGACCCCTACCTACCCCCTCCCCCTTTTGCCCCTATTCCCCCTCCTCTTCCTCTTCCTCTTCCTCTTTCTGGTCCTTTCTCTCACTTGCTTTCTTCTCCGTTTTCACTTTATTTTTTTCCTTTCGTTTCATGTGTTCGTTTTTTTCATGTCATTGCCCTGCAAATTTGGGTACCTTTTGTCTTCTGGACCCCCTCCCTCCCCTCTCCTCCCTTTCTTCTTCCTCTTCCTTTCTCACTTTCGTTTCTTTCTTCTCCGTTTTTCATCATCCTTTTTATTTCTTCATTTCATTTACATATTTTTTTTTCGTGTCCTTTCCTCTGCCTTTCTATAACTCCTGATAACTTCAGTGGAGGTTTGGTATCTAATGTGTTGATATTAGTTTGATGTGAATGTCATTCTCTCTCTCTCTCTCTCTCTCTCTCTCTCTCTCTCTCTCTCTCTCTCATATATGTCACTTTCTTCCTCTCCTCCTACGAATGATGTCTTTAAACCATTACAATCTTTTTAACTTACGAGTAGCCTCTCTCTCTCTCTCTCTCTCTCTCTCTCTCTCTCTCTCTCTCTCTCTCTCTCTCTCTCTCTCTAGTTGTCTTTAAACCAGCACAGTCATTCTCTCTTACGAAAGTTTCTTTAAATCCAACATGATCTGTTCTACTTACTAGTAGCTTCTCTCTCTCTCTCTCTCTCTCTCTCTCTCTCTCTCTCTCTCTCTCTCTCTCTCTCTCTGGAAGTACCGGGACAGCAATGACTCAACGTCGCATTAATAAGGCTCGCAGCCGGATACGAGCGGAAAGATTGCACTGTCGATGCTGTACGTACACCCCACCAGCATGTGTGATAAGCCCCATTCTACCTGTCATTGATAGCAGTCGGGACCACGCTGATAGCAGCTATAATATGGCAGTGGGCTCCTCGCGGTGATTCAGAATTGCCGAGTGCCATCCACCTGAGTCATTTAGTCCAGTTTGACATACACCCAGTATTCCGTGTTTGTGGTGAAACTGTTTGTGTGTGTGTGCAGGTGTTATGACTGTCCTGTTTATTTGTTTGTTTAATCACTCTCTTCTTTAGCATCTGTATTCAGTAAATGTGTCTCGCTGTCGAGCTTCTTCAAAGTTTCAGAGGTCCTTTATTCCTCACACTTTCGGACTTTGGAGCAGGCTACCTGCTGAGGATGTTGTGGAATTGGAACTTCTGAGGTTCATGCGAAGATGCAATGCATTACTACGCTAATACAATTCTTGTATTTTAATTAATTATTTATATTTTTATGGATTTATGAATTTGGTGGTTTTTTCTTTTTTTCTGTATTTCCTATTACTCTCTGTTACTTTTTTTCTAATGAACACCTCAATATTCTTTGGAAGCTTGAATTTCTAGTGAATTGCCCCTGTGAGATTGTTCCATTATGAGTAGGGTTCAGCTTCTGAGTAATAATAATAATAATAATAATAATAATAATAATAATAATATTCTTTGGAAGCTTGAATTTCAGGTCAGTGGCCCCCGTGAGATTGTTCCATAATGAATAGGTTTCATCTTCTGAATAATAATAATAATAATAATAATAATAATAATAATAATAATAATATTTTTTGGAAACTTGAATTTCAAGTCAGTGGCCCCCCGTGAGATTGTTCCATAATGAATAGGGCTCATCTTCTGAATAATAATAATAATAATAATAATACAATATTTAAGTTGTTCTTTCTTTCATTCATTGATGTATGTTGAAAGCAAGAACGCATTGTACGTAGTGTTATCGTTATCTGTTATATTCATGTTAAAAAAATTGTGTACGCAAGAGTTATATTCAATACTATTATTTATTTTATGTTATTTGCTGATGCGTTTTTTTGAGCGAAGTGTCAC
>NC_089770.1:4006000-4011000 GCF_040412425.1 Macrobrachium rosenbergii
GATGGAGTAGGCCACTCCCTCTTAGCAGACGTTCGTACAGGTATGGAACGCTTTAGAATATTTTCATATTCTTATATCAAGGGGTAGCGTCGTCAGTGCGCCTCATGCGATGCTCTGTAAGCGTTACTTGAGGTTCTTTAAAGCGTGGCTTCCTTAGGCCCCTAGCTGCTATAACCCCTTTCGTTCCTTTTATTGTACCTCCTTCCATATTCTCTTTCTTTCATCGTACTCTCCTTAACCCTCTCTTAATAATTGATTCATAGTGTAACTGCTTTGAGGTTTTCCTCCTGTTACACCTTTCAGACCGTCTTACTGTCAATTTCCGTTTCAGCGCTGAATGACCTCATAGGTCGCAGTGCTTGGCCGTTGGCTTAAATTTTATATTCCATTCCATTCCACCGTATGTTTGGACGTCTGATTTCAGAAGACATCAGTCGGTTCAGAGACGGGTGACTATGATGACAGAGGGTTCAAAATCAAAATCAAAATCAGGTCGACTTTGACCTGACCATTTCTGGGTGGAATCTTGGGGTGGTTAATGCTTCACTTATCCCTGTCTTGATGAAAGATTCCCTTTTCATTTTTCCTCTCCTTTTATTGTCTCTCTCGGTTTTATATCGTTCATCATTTTTATCAGAGGTTTTCTATTCATTATTGAGTTTTTAAGTGTCTCCCTCTTTGGGTTGTGTCTCCCCCTTTTGGGTTTACGTTCATATTTTCGTGTGGTTTGAATCGTTTTTTTTCCCCTGATGTGTGTTTCTATTTCTGTGTTAATCCTCTCTCTCTCTCTCTCTCTCTCTCTCTCTCTCTCTCTCTCTCAGTTGTCTGTGTCCTTTGTGGGTTTATATTCACATTTTCGTGTCGTTTTTAAATGTTCTTTTCCGGAGGTGTTAATCTCTCTCTCTCTCTCTCTCTCTCTCTCTCTCTCTCTCTCTCTCTCTCTCTCTCTCTCTCAGTTGTCTATGTCCTTTCTGCGTTTATATTCACATTCTCGTGTCGTTTTTAAATGTTCTTTTCCGGAGGTGTTAATCTCTCTCTCTCTCGCCTACGTCCTCTCTGAGTTCATATTCACATTTTCATGTGATTTGCAAATGTACTTTTGGGTGTCCCTAATCCTCTCTCTCTCTCTCTCTCTCTCTCTCTCTCTCTCTCTCTCTCTCTCTCTCTCTCTGTTGCTCCACGCCTCCTCAGCATGGGCATCTCCCTTTAAACTTTTGCATGGAGCTGGAGAGGAGCCAACAGGGGGGTGTTATGGGGGGCAAAGGGAGAATGGGACCCCATTTGCTCCCCCGGGGGTAGGGAGTAGGAGGAGGAGGAGGAGGAGGAGGAGCCATGTTTCAGAAACAAAAACAAACAAGCAAACACACACACACATTGCAGGCTTGTCGGAAGGGAAATAAAGAAGGGGGGAAGTAGATTAAGAAGCCGGCGAGAGAGAGAGAGAGAGAGAGAGAGAGAGAGAGAGAGAGAGAGAGAGAGAGAGGTTTTAACCGGAGGAGGGTTGGGGCGTTACCCAAATGGGTAAGGCGGGATTACGTGCCAGCGGCGTCGTCCTTTCATGGTAGTCACCATTCCTAATACTGACCAGATCCAACGTGGTATATATATATATATATATATATATATATATATATATATATATATATATATATATATATATATATATTATATATATATATTCCATACATTATTTGTGTGTTTGCATTTGAGTGGTTCTCCGAAAATCTCTAGGATATCAGTACCTGTCCTGTTATCCTCTTCCGGGCTGCAACCCATCATACTCGACTAACTGCCAAGTGCCTTACTCGCTGCCCAGGTCAGTGTGGGCAGAGGGGCATTTACTGAACATGCTCTCTAAGCGTTTCAGCCACCCCTTTTTCGCCCTTTATAGAGAGAGAGAGAGAGAGAGAGAGAGAGAGAGAATTTCCTAGAAACATATCTGCAACTCTGAAACTAAAAGAGTAGATAAAAATCTATATGTTATACATTTTCTATGTAAAATATGAGAGAGAGAGAGAGAGAGAGAGAGAGAGAGAGAGAGAGAGAGAGAGAGAGAGAGAGAGAGAGTATTCCCTAGAAACATATCTGCAATTCTGTCACGAAAAGGCTAGATGAAAATCTATATACATGTAAATTTTCTATGTAAAACACAGAGGAGAGAGAGAGAGAGAGAGAGAGAGAGAGAGAGAGAGAGAGAGAGAGAGAGAGAGAGAAGAATTCTAAACCTACACTTAATTCTGAACAAGGCTAGATAAATCTATACATATACATATTCTATGTAAAACATGGAAGAGAGAGAGAGAGAGAGAGAGAGAGAGAGAGAACACCGTCTCCCGTTTCACGATGGATTCATATAAGCCAAACGTCGCATCATAAATAAATCTCAATGGGAGCTAATTAGTGAAACGGACTGAATAGATTCGTGAGCGTCCCGTCACAGCTAGGCAGGGCGAAAGGGCACAACCCAATATATGGCCCTCTGTGATATCCAAGGTCCATACCAGTGCATGCGGTGCACTGTAGGCATTACTCAAGGTTCCTCGCAGCGTGCCACCCTTAGACCCGTAGCTGCAACCCCGTTCGTTCCTATTCCCGTATCTCCATCGCATCCTCGCTTTGAACTTTTGAATGGCAGATAACCAACCGCACGTCTCTCTCTCTCTCTCTCTCTCTCTCTCTCCGTGGTTAAAGGGAACCGAACAGGGCTGTCATTCGGGCTGTCATCTAAAAAAAAAAGAGAGAAAAAAATCCGATTTATAAAAGAAGGATTTAGTATTCTTAAGTGTTATACATGGATGACCAACAGCGTGTGACGGGGGGTGGTTGCTCCGACAAGATATTTCACGGTGCAAGAAGTGTTGGAGGAGGAGGAGGAGGAGGAAGACGCAGAAGGGGAGGAGGGAGGAAGACATAGAAGGGAGAGGGGGAGAAAGGGAGGAAGACGTAGAATGGGGGGAAGGGAGAGGGGGGAGGAAGGGAGGAAGACGTAGAATGGGGATAGGGAGAGGGGGAGAAAAGGAAGGAGACGTACTGTAGAAGGGGAAGGGAGAGGTAGAAGGGGGAGGGGAGAGGCGAGAAAGGCAGGTGGAGAAGGGGGAAGGGAGAGAGGGGAGAAAGGGAGAAAGACGTATAATGGGGAGGGGAAGGAAGGGAGAAAGACATAGAAGGGTTAAGGGAGAGGGGGAGAAAGGGAAGAAGACGTATTGTAGAAGGGGGAATGGAGAGGCGAAAAAGGCAGACGTAGAAGAGGGGAAGGGAGAGAGGGAGGAAGGAAGAAAGACGTAGAAGGGAGAAAGACGTAGAAGAGGGGGGAAGGGGTTAGGAGATGTGGATAGAAGAGACACGTTGCCCCACGATGTGTGAACTCAACTGATGAGGAAAATGTTGCCCAGAACCGAATACTCTTGATTGACAGACGGTCGAAAGAGAGAGAGAGAGAGAGAGAGAGAGAGAGAGAGGTAGTAGTTAATAGTAATAGTAAGAAAGAGCCGTTCCTCGGGCATATGTACTGTAATATACAATTACTGTACAGTAGTACAAATAAATAGCAATAATGATGATACGATTACTTTTGAAACAGCATGACGTTTACAGTAGCACTAGCAGTAGTAAAACAGTGCCAACGAAACTAGTAGCATTCCTGGCACTGAGAACATACTAGCAGTAATAATAGTAATAGCAATAATGATAGTAACAGTAAACAGTACGAGAAGCTCCTGCCTTGTTCCTCAGCGGTAATTGTCGCCCCCCTGGGGCCGCGTGTAGTAGGAAGCGTGCAACACAGGAAGGAAGAGGAAGGTGTGTGTATGTGCCAGGAGGAGGAGGAGGAGGAGGATTGGTAGGAGGAGGTGGAGGAGGAGGGAGTGGGTTGATTGTACGAGTAAAAGAGGTTCGAGGTGTGATAACGGTAGCGCCTCTGCCGTTAGAGCGAGTTCGAGTAAGTTTTGCTCCCCCCCCTTTTTTTTAATGGTTGGGGGAATTGGGGGGAGGGGTAGGGGGCTGAAAGGCCGGGGGAGGGTGAATGTCGCTGTGAAAGCTTGGCGTTTACTTGAGAGTGGTTATATGTACCATTGGAGAGAGAGAGAGAGAGAGAGAGAGAGAGAGAGAGAGATTTGCTCTTGCATGTCTCAAGAACGAGTAGTGTGAGAGAGTTGCCTTTGTTTGTGTAGCGTTTACTAGGAGAGAGAGAGAGAGAGAGAGAGAGAGAGTTTGTGTAGCAGTTTTTAAGATGAATGGTGAACCTTTTTTCTTTTTCTTAAGAACCTCTATATTATAAGTGGCTTCCTTCCTGATGATAAATTTTGAAGCAGAATTGAACCGTCTTTATCTCCTTGGTAGAGAAGCAGAACAACGCAGTTCTATTGCAGTGTTTATTGAAGAATGAATGAATGACTATAGTTCTGTCAGGCGTCTCAACCACTAGAGAGTCACTGAGAGAGAGAGAGAGAGAGAGAGAGAGAGAGAGAGAGAGAGAGGTAAAAGGTGGGTTTTTCAGTACTCTAAGGTAACAGTCCTCTCCCCTCTTCTCTGTACAATACAGCCCCGTAACGGGGTTAGTGCTTTCAGTGGACCTCACGTGGTGAACTGTAGGCATTACTTAAAGATCTTTGCAGCGTTCCTTCGACCCCTAGTAGCTGCAACCCCTTTCATTCCTCTTACTGTACCTCCGTTCGTATTCCCTTTCTTCTATCTGAACTTATTTACTTATCTCCATGTATATTTATTCCAAGTCCGTACAAGTGGTGTATTTGTGTGTATTTTCAGTCCACACAAGCAGTGTTTATGTGTTTATTTCTAATCCTCTCAAGCAGTGTGTCTGTGTTTATTTCCAGTCCTTACAAGCAGTGTGTGTGTGTTTGTTTGCAGTTCTTGCAAGCAGTGTATTTGTGTTTATGTCCAGTCCTGGCAAGCAGTGTGTGTGTTTATTTCCAGTTCTTGGAAACAGTGTATATGTGTTTGTTTCCAGTTCTTGCAAGCAGTATTTATGTGTTTATTTCCAG
>NC_089770.1:4018500-4031000 GCF_040412425.1 Macrobrachium rosenbergii
CTCATAGGTCCCAGTGCTTGGCCTTTGGCGTACATTCTGTATTCAGTTCAGCGCAGATATCAGGTTTCTCGAGGTTTCTTTTTTGTCATTCAAGCGATTCGCAAATAGGATAAATATAGCAGTGACGCCATCGGGAGAGTATATTATCAGCAGCAGCGCTTGGAGTGACGTTATTGTTTCTCGTTGCCTCGCTCGATTTTATACGCGTTTCGTGCTGCTTCTACTGATTTGTCCCGAAAACTCTTTCATTCTTCTTTTTGCTGTAACTCCGTTTATATTCTCTTTCTGCCGCCTTACTTTCCTCAACCCTCTCCTGACAATTGATTCATAGTGTAACTGTAAAAGAATTTTTCCTCCTGTTACGCCTTTCATACCTTTCTACTGTCAGTTTCCGGTTCAGCGTTGAATGACCTCAGCATCACAGATCCCAGCGCTTGTTGTCCTTTGGCCTAAAAATTTATATTCCATTCCATTCAGTTCCATAGGTTTTTTGCCGAGATGGATCAGTGTTATGTTTTTTTTTTCTTTCGCCAGCTTGTAGGACTCGTACCCACGGTGACCATCCCTGGGAGGGCCAGAGAGTGCCCCGGTGTGTGACAAGTCTCATTCCACCAGTGGCTCTCTCTCAAACCGCATTTTCATATACATGAGGGCGATTGTAGTCTGTTGACAGACTCCGCGGTCGTGTATATTAAATTTAATATCTATTTTACTACGTTTCACTCGCCGTGGGATGGTTCTCACTTCTCTCTTATCATCTGTGGTCATCCCCGGCGAGATTTTCTCAAAGTGCTTTACAGAGGTTTGTATTAGAATAGTTCACGGTTTGGGTAAATGTTGGGAAAGTTTGTTTTGAGGGCCATTTTTCGTTGGTTATAGATTTTGCAAAAGTTGATTTAATTTCCCTTTACCTTCTCTGACTTCCTAATGAGCGCTATGTTCTTTGGAAGTTTCTTGAATTTCAAGTCAGTGGCCCCTTTGGTGGGCTTGTTCCATATGGATAGGGTTCGTCTTCTGAATAATAATAATAATAATAATAATAATAATAATAATAATAATGGGAGAGAGAATGGCTTACATTATCTGCCAAAGTTGACAAGATGTGACATTTCCAAGGCATTGCGGTATAGATGGAAATTTTTAAAGAATAATGCGGTCTCTTTCAGTAAAATATTTCAAACTTATCTCCTTAACCTCGCTTTCAGCTTTCACCAGGTTTTAGACCAACGTCCATTAGGTTTTAGACCATCGGCCATAGGTTTTAGACCACCGTCCATTAGGTTTTCAACCATCTTCAATCAAACAAATGGGAAAGGTCGTAGGCGCTAGCCTTGCGGGAGCTCGCATAATCCACTGCAATTTATATTTACTTACTCTTTTTTTATAAGGGTCCTTGTTTAGGTCAGTATCCTAGTAAGAGTTTTAGGTAAGAGGTTTACTGATATCGTAAAATCTGGCATTCCTTTTATGACTAAAGCTGTGAAGTGTGTACCTGGTGGTCAGTTGACTCTTGTAGATAAAGAGGTCTGAATAAAAAGTACTTAAGTGATGTGAGTGACCAGTTTACCCTTCAAAATCAGTATCACGTGGGTGGAACAGTTTGTCTTCAGAATTGATACCACGTGAGTGGAACAGTTTCTCTCTGAACATATATGCCACGGGGGTGGAACAGTTTCTCCTTCAAAATTTATACCACGTGGGTGGAACAGTCTCTCCATCAAAACTGATTCCACGTGGTGGAAAAGTTTCTCCTCCAGAATGTATAACACGTGAGGTAAAACAGTTTCTCCATCAAAACTGATACCACACGGTGAAACCAATCATACTTCTTTCCTCCGTAAAAAGACCGCCTGACTTTTAAGTGAAAAAAGCAGCTGATCCGTAAGTCACGCTCCAATTTTATAGCTCTCCAAAGGAAAAATATTTTTAACTTGAGGTTTTTGCCTACGGGTTCATTGTCCTCGTCAGACGACTAGATTTTTATGGCGTCGGTGTCCAGCAATAGAATTTGATCGAAGCTTGCATCTATTCATGAAAATTTATGACTTAGAGGAAAAGGGAGAAGCTATATTCAGCATTGCTGGTAGGGCTGTGTACACAATACACGTACGTTTATATATATTATATATATATATAGTATTTTGCCTGAGGAGAAACATAGTGTGGTCTCTGAAATGTAGCATTTATTTTCTACATTTTGGCGTTTTTATGGGCTCCTTGTATTTGATGGAATTCTGTTTTAACAGAAAGTATTTCTGAACATGTACACACACACACACACACACACACACACACACATATATATATATATATATATATATATATATATATATATATATATATATATATAATTATCTAGAAGGTAGTCCAAGTCTTGTCATGTTTAGAACATCTGCTATGCCGTTTTAAACATGAGAAGACGCAGATAAGATTTACTTAATCTTTATGCTCATGCTAATTACCGAAAACATTAAAATTTGTCGTCTTCACATTCAGTTTTGTTGTTTGGGTTAACCAGGTCTCCAAAAAAAGTACTTTTGTTTTTATAAGGGTCATGGCAACTCAGTGGTATGCCTGTACGTCACAGTGTGTGGCGGTCTCGAGTTCAATCTCCACTCGTGGCCTGATAGTTGTCCCTTGCAACCCGACATCACCGTCTCTGCCGGGTCATCGGCAGTTACCGACTGGTTCTTGCTGGTCTAGGGGGGACTGTACCTGACTGTACCCGGCCTGTTCTGCTCAGGAGCGATCTCTTGAACTGGGAATTCCCTCGTAAAATGTCTGATACAGCCAAATCTTGTTGGAGTGCTGTGGAATATTTCTTGTCATTTATTTAATGCTCTTGTGTGACTTGAGCGTCCCGTAATAACTAATTTGTGGCTCATTCCTGAGAAGAAGAAGAAGAAGAAGAACTAATTGAACGCAGGGGGAGCCATTTCAGCTGGTGTCACGTCTTCAAGGCTCTATTTGTTTTGTGTCTTCCGAAGTATTTCGTTTTCTCTATTTTAAATCTTATAGGCCTTTATATTATTCTTAGAAGGGTGTTAGGAATATGCCGTTTCCCTATGTTAAATCTTATATAGGCCTTTAAATTCTCCTCAGAAGGGTGTTAGATGACAGCAACAAGGCATTCATAGTCTGGTGTGTTTTATACTGCAACAATTAAGGCATCCATAGTCTGGTGTGTTTTATATTGCAACAATTAAGGCATCCATAGTCTGGTGTGTTTTATATTGCAACAATTAAGGCATTCACAGTCTGGTGTGTTTTATATTGCAACAATTAAGGCATCCATAGTCTGGTGTGTTTTATATTGCAACAATTAAGGCATCCATAGTCTGGTGTGTTTTATATTGCAACAATTAAGGCATTCACAGTCTGGTGTGTTTTATATTGCAACAATTAAGGCATCCATAGTCTGGTGTGTTTTATATTGCAACAGTGAGGCATCCATAGTCTGGTGTGTTTTATATTGCAACAATTAAGGCATTCACAGTCTGGTGTATTTTTATTGCAACAATTAAGGCATCCATAGTCAAGGGTTTGTATGCAACAATTAAGGCATCCATAGTCTGGTGTGTTTCTCATTGCAACAATTAAGGCATTCACAGTCATGTTTTATATTGCAACAATTTATATATGGCTATATTTAAATTAAGGCATCCATAGTCAGCAACAATTAAAGGGTGTCTGGGGTGTTTTATATTGCAACAATTAAAGGGATCCATAGTCTGGTGTGTTTTATATTCAATTAGCATCCTGTCTGGTGTGTTTATATTGCAACAATTAAGGCATTCACAGTCTGGTGTGTTTTTGTTGCAACAATTAAGGGATCCATAGTCTGGTGTGTTTTAAGGCATCCATAGTCTGGTGTGTTTTATATTGCAACAATTAAGGCATCCATAGTCTGGTGTGTTTTATATTGCAACAATTAAGGCATTCACAGTCTGGTGTGTTTTATATTGCAACAATTAAGGGATCCATAGTCTGGTGTAGTTTTATATTGCAACAATTAAGGCATCCATAGTCTGGTGTGTTTTATATTGCAACAATTAAGGCATCCATAGTCTGGTGTGTTTTATATTGCAACAATTAAGGGATCCATAGTCTGGTGTATTTTATATTGCAACAATTAAGGCATCCATAGTCTGGTGTGTTTTATATTGCAACAATTAAGGGATCCATAGTCTGGGGTGTTTTGTATTGCAACAATTGAGGCATTCATAGTCTGGTGTGTTTTATATTGCAACAATGAAGGCATTCACAGTCTAGTGTGTTATGTCCCTTTCACTAAATGCTGGCGTGTCTGTGACACCTTGCCACCAGCACTTCCTCCTCTGTTACCAGAAGTGATTTGTTTGGAGGCCCTTGTCTCTCCCCCTCCCCCCACTCCCCTGATATAAAGTCAGGCGGCAACGGTTGGTTGCCCACGAAACAAAACATTGCTGTACCTCCCTGATCCAGGAGGCCGTCGAAGCAACCTGGAAAAACCTGGAAAGACCTGCTGGAAGAAAGGTGATACTCGCGTGGATGTTTCTTATCGACGGCGCCCCTGGTAGAATTTAGGGGCTTCTCTGTGGAATCTTGACTTTGGTGGAATGATTTGAATTGTCTTGTATTGCGAAATTCGTGGAATTTTGTGGGAATTGTCTTGATTTGCAAATGTTTGGAATGATTTAAACTGCTGTTGTTTAGGAAATCTGTGGAATTATATATGTGAATTGTCTTGATTTTGAAATTGTGGAATTATATATGCTAATTGTCTAGATTTGAAGTCTGTGGAATTATATATATATATATATATATATATATATATATATATATATATATATATATATATATATAATATATATATATATATATATATATATATATATATATATATATATATATATATATATATATATATATATATATATATATATATATATATATATATATATATATAATTGTCTTGATTTCGAAATCTGTGGAATTTGTGTGAATTGTCTTGGTTAGGAAATCTGTGGAATTATAAGAATTGCCTTCATTTGGAAATAGTTGGAATTGTCCAAACTGACTTTATTTGGGAATCTGTGGAATTATAATGGAGGGGAAAGTTCACTTTGTGGAATTCGATTTTCCTTTATTTAGAAATTGCAGAATTTTATGAATTGCCCTATATTTGGAAATCTGTGGAATTATATGAATTGCCTTTATTGGGAGGAGGAAAGTTCTCTTTGTGGAATTATATGAATTTTCTTTATTTGGAAATCTCTGGAATTCAATGAACTGCCTCTATTTAGAAATATGTATTCCCATATGAGGTTTAATCTTTTATATATTTATATCTATTTTGGGCTTCTGTTGCCAATAATCATTTCTTTTTTTGCTTGTATTTTTCTTAACTTTTTCATTCAGTAAATCCATCCTTTCTTGCGTGGTGTTAACTCTCTCTCTCTCTCTCTCTCTCTCTCTCTCTCTCTCTGTCACATCCTAAAGCAGGATCGTCCGTGAGGTTAACCGTTCCATAGGCCTATCCTAAAAAAAAACCTCACCCCATCTCTCTGCGTATGTTTAGAATCTGCTCAATTTTAGGGTGTGTCGCGTCCCGGTGGGTGGCTGGTGTACCCCAGGGCGGGCGGCTGGGGTCCCCCTGGGTGGGTGGCTGGAGTCCCCCAGGGTGGGTGGCTGGTGTTCCCTTAGGAGTCAGCAACCTCAGAGGTCGTCTCTCTCTCTCTCTCTCTCTCTCTCTCTCTCTCTCTCTCTCTCTCTCTCTCTCACAGTCCCCCCCCCCCCGGGACGAGTACCGTATTATGGTAGTTCTTCACCCCTGGGCGGTTTGGTGCTGACTCCATCCATCCACACTCACTCTACCGAAAGGGAAAAGCAGAGAGAGAGAGAGAAAGAAGAAAGAAGAGAGAGAAGAAGAAGAGAGAGAGAGAGAGAGAGAGAGAGGAGTCAGCCTTCTCCCATCCCGGTAAGCAGGTGGTGTGTTTTACTCAATCTTCTTCCTCATCCTCCTCCTCCTTTTCTTCTTCCTCCTCCTCCTCCTCCTCCTCCTCCTCTTCTTCTTCTTCTTCTTCTTCGAGAGAGAAGTCAGTCTTCTCCCATCCCGCTAAGCATGTGTGTTTTACTCACCTTTCCTCCTCCTCTCCTTCTTCTCTTCTTCTTCCTCTTTCTCTTCTTCCTCCTCCTCTTCTTCTTCTTCCCCCTCCTCCTCCTTCTCCTTCTCCTTCTCTTCTTCCTCCTCTTCCACCTCCTCTTGTTTGCGTAGCGTGGGTGGGAAGTGTCAGGGAAGTGTTGTCGTCTTTGTGGGTTCCTCAGTCGAATTTCGTGGGTCAACACTCACCCCCCCCCAACCCCTCCTGTTCCCATACCCCCTGGACTGTCTGACTGACTGCCCAGTGACTGACTGTTATTGTTACCTTGGACACAAAGAATCCCCGTGACGGGAACAGGAGAGAAAGAATGGGCTTCCCAAGTCACTGACCTTTGGGACAGTTGTTTGAAAGCGTTGTCGATTGCATTCAGTCGCTTGCGCCGCAATTTTGGTGGTTTATTGATGGAATTTATTCCCGTGTGCTGGGAGGCTTTTTTTGTGCTTTGGAATGTTAATCTAAATTCCTGTTTTATATATATATATATATATATATATATATATATATATATATATATATATATATATATATATATATATATATATATTATTAATCTTCATTTTAGCTCATGGCTTGTATGTAAAAAAATTGACCATAACGGGGTTACGATCTTAATTTTTCCTGTCGTGCATAATTTAAATTTTTCTCCGCCTACAGCTGTGAGTAACTCGCTGTGCTTAGAATTTGTATACTTTTGATCAAATGTTATATATATATATATATATATATATATATATATATATATATATATTTATATATATATATATATATATATATATATATATATATATATATATATATATATATATCGTTTGATATAAATTCACTGTACCTTGGGATACCTTCCACCTGTCCCAAAGTATAGTTAATTCGATATTAAAGGATATTTGCGGCTTAATATTAGTAAATATACGAGTATACATGTATCCACCCATCTTTGAATTTTACATTAATGTTATTTTATTTAATTAAACAAAATCATCATTGTGAAGTTTGTAACTCTCCTACTAGTAGTGTGAAAAAGATTATTATATGTTCAGGCATAATATTGTACTCGAAGAACTCATTTGTATCGACGCATAGGAGAGAGAGAGAGAGAGAGAGAGAGAGAGAGAGAGAGAGAGAGAGAGAGAGAGAGAGAGAGAGAGAGAGAGAATGTGGAATACCTGATAGTGGTTCTACGGTCGGGGTTGGGGATTACTTTAATCCCCCCCCCCACCTCTATTCCCTTACACATTTATAATAACTGTCCTCGAAAACTGTTATTATTATTATTATTATTATTATTATTATTATTATTATTATTATTATTATTATTATTATTACCTGTCGCTAAGAAGAAAATTATTTGACCGATTGAGAAACTGTTAGTATTATATTATAAATTATTATTATTATTATTATTATTATTATTATTATTATTATTATTATTATTAGCTGCTTAGAAGAAACTCATTCGAGAGATTGAGAAACTTATTGTATTATTATTATTATTATTATTATTATTATTATTATTATTATTACTCGAGTCGAAACTGACACATACATTGAAACAATGACCCAATCTTCTGTCTCTAACCCCCCTGGGGAGGCTGGACAGAGGTCATACGTAGAGTATAAGAAGGGCGGCTTCTCCCGCTCCGACACTGTGAACCCTAGATGGGCGTGGCTAGAGCAACCTCTCAAGACGGCTGGACTGAATCACCGGGTGTTGCTTGGGGTCAGGGCGTAGCCTCCTACTACTGCTGGCGTTTGTTGCTGTGTTGTGGCTCTCTCTCTCTCTCTCTCTCTCTCTCTCTCTCTCTCTCTCTCTCTCTCATTCTTAAGTCATTGTCCCCGGGCTGTCTGTTGGAATTTATTTTTTTTATCATCATTTTCCTTACATGTGCTTATCGTAGATCTCTCTCTCTCTCTCTCTCTCTCTCTCTCTCTCTCTCTCTCTCCGTTATCCACAGGATGTCTATAGTCATTTGTTTTTCGTTATCTTGTTATATCTATAAGTGTTTACCGGAGATCTCTCTCTCTCTCTCTCTCTCTCTCTCTCTCTCTCTCTCTCTCTCTCTCTCTCTCTCTCTCTCTCTACGTCTATTCTTCATTGTATGTCACACGTTTATTATTATTATTATTATTATTATTATTATTATTATTATTATTATTATTTAGTAATGACATTTCTTACCTCCAAAGTTGTGAATTTGTTTCTCCATATCAAGACTCATGCTCCAATGATTATGCTTTAATTATTATTATTATTATTATTATTATTATTATTATTATTATTATTATTATTATTTCAATACCGGCTAACCCGCGCCATAGTATCTGTTCCCAGCTCGTCTTGCAAGAGTGTCGGCATTCTTCATCGATTTCTCCACCCGCCGGCGTAAGTTTGTGTACGTGCGCGAGCGCGCTATATGTGTGTGTATGTGTGTGCGCGCGCGCGAGCGTGTCCGTAAATGCTTTCGCTCATTCATGCATTGCTTCGCTCATTCATGCTCTCCGAAGGCCATTGTAGGACTGCTTGGCAACAGCGGGGAAGTTCGGCGTTCCGATAACATTACCGATTAACAAAAAAATATATATAAAGGTCCCTTTAATTTTTGCTTGTCACGGTGAGGTTGCGTCTTCCCTACGGCTTTTTTTTTGTATTATTTTTTTATTTTATTTTTTTGTGGGGTGTTAGTTGGAGTAGGGGATTGCTTTCATTGTTTTCTATGTGCGTATATTATGCTCTTGGCATGTATACGCTTGGAAGTGCGTGTGTATTTTTTTTGTATGAATCTTTTGAATGAACTCATTGTTCTGTGGAAGTTTGAAATTCAAGTCAGTGCCCCTAGTGGTTGGAGGCCTGCTCCATTTGAATAAGGGTCCATCATCTGAATAATAATAATAATAATAATAATAATAATAATAATAATAATAATAATAATAATTTTGTGATATACGGGTGTGAACGGAGGAACTGTAAGATAGGAACTAGAGGAGGTGTTTAGTAGTGATTGAAGCTTGAACCTCACGTGGTGCACTGTAGGCATTACTTAAGGTTCTTTGCAGCGTCCCTTCGGCTCCTAGCTGCAAACCCTTTCATTCCTTTTACTGTACCTCCGTTTATATTCTCTTTCTTCCATCTTATTATATGTGTGTGTGTGTGTATGTATGTATGTATTATGTACGTTTTATATCTGGAATTGAAAGCCCGACCGATATAGTTCCCGTATAGTCTTAACGCTCGCTGGCGTGACGTCATTGTTTTCATATAGACTTTTTCGTGTGTCCTGAAAACAAAGTGGTTTTCCGCTGCCTTGAACTCTTTGTTTGCTTACGCCGAGGAGGGAGGGAGAAGTCTCTCTCTCTCTCTCTCTCTCTCTCTCTCTCTCTCTCTCTCTCCTTAGTATTTATATATTGTTTGTTTGTCTTTTGTCTTTTGTTCGAATGTTCATAACTGTTGTTCACAAGTTCCAAAAAATATTGAGCTGTGTATCGCATTGTCCCTGACCCCCCCTCTCTCTCTCTCTCTCTCTCTCTCTCTCTCTCTCTGAAGCTATCCTTATCATTCTGGTCCTTCCCCCCCCTCTCTCAGGTGGAGATAGTGTTTGTTTTTACAAGTGGGTCTCTCTCTCTCTCTCTCTCTCTCTCTCTCTCTCTCTCTCTCTCTCTCTCTCTCTCTCTCTCTCTCAGTAATACAACGTCGTGGTTATTCAGTGGCTGATATCCCTGTCAATAGAGCGATTCACAGGGAAAATAGGAAGCTCAGAGAAAGATTGATTGCTTTGTTTCATTCACTCAGGTGGTGGGTTACTCTCTCTCTCTCTCTCTCTCTCTCTCTCTCTCTCTCTCTCTCTCTCTCTCTCTCTCTCTCTCTCTCACTCTTTCTCATGCTGCTTTTTGTTTATAACTCTCTCTTTCTCTGGAGCGTTTGTTTTATTCTCTCTCTCTCTCTCTCTCTCTCTCTCTCTCTCTCTCTCTCTCTCTCTCTCTCTCTCTCTCTCTCTCTCACATGCTGCTTTTGTTATAACTCTCTCTCTTTCTCGTGGAGCGTTTGTTTTATTCTCTCTCTCTCTCTCTCTCTCTCTCTCTCTCTCTCTCTCTCTCTCTCTCTCTCTCTCTCCTTTTATCAGTGTTATTGCCCTCAAACGTGTTTTGTCGCGTAAGGTGTTAATCCATTTAAACGTCCGGTGTGGCCTCAAGGGGCGTGGCCCAGCATCCTCATCCCAAAATACCTTGTGGAAAACCGAGATGGTAGACAGCACTTCTTGGACCCATCCTCTCCCAAGGGTTGAATTCAAATTTGTATTCAAATTCAAATCATTATTTCCAGTTTACATTGGTTAAGCTCATAGAATCAGTTACATTGGTTATTACCTTAAAATGAAGAAGAGATATACACGCGCGCGTGTGTGTGTGTGTGCGTGTATGTGTATTTATACTTGGGAGCGAGGGGAGTGAAGTGAGGAATTGAGGAATCCGTCACGTTTTGGAGGAACTTAGAGGTTTTCTGGAGTGGGCTTAATGTGATGGTGGTGGTATGGAGGCTTAAAAAAAAATGTTGGGGACAGTGAGAGAGAGAGAGAGAGAAGAAAGAAAGAAGAAGAAAGAAGAGAGAGAGAGAGAGAGGTGAAAAAGGAACAGAAAAGGATTCCTTTTTCGGAGAAGGCGAGGGGTCGAAGAATTTGGAGCCGAGGAATGAGGGGAGAGAGAGAGAGAGGGGAAACTCATCAGAGAATATGTAGTTTAAAGAGGGTGCTTCTTCACGTTTTGGGTTTTGTCGGCACGGCTGAGCAGCAGTGTGATTAGTGTGTGTGTGTTTGTGTTTGTGTGTATGTGTTTGTGTGTGCTCACAAGCTCGTCCTATGTTTATATTTACATCGAAAAATCTTTTTTTCATCTTCGGTTATGTATCGCGAGAGACATTATATTTGGATTTATCTAGCATTTCCATACCTCTCTCTCCTCTCTCTCTCTCTCTCTCTCTCTCTCTCTCTCTCTCTCTCTCTCTCTCTCTCTCTCTCTCTCTCTCTCTCTCTCCTGGGTTTTTCGTTAAAGATGATCACTTCATACTTAACAACTGACTTGATAAAAGAGTGTATAGGTGCAGATATAGATACCTTTAGGTATCTGCTAATGGAGCATTATCCAGACCAGCTCACTTCATATCAGGTGTCCCAAAGGTACTATTCTTGGTCCCTCTTCTCTTTATTATTTTATATTTTTATATACATTTTACACTTACACCATTGTGGATCTCTTCACCGCTGGTGATGTTAATAATAATATACAAATCTTACTTCTATCTTTATTTGCCGTGCTTGCAAGCAATATGTAGATAATATCGTCTATCCGTGCTTGCAAGCAACCTGTAGATAATATATAGTCTACCGTGCTTGCAAGCAAGCTGTAGATAATATATAGTCTATCCGTGCTTGCAAGCAAGCTGTAGATAATATAGCCTGCCCGTGCTTGCAAGCAAGCACGCCAACCAACCTTCAACGGAGACAGATCGAGCACATACAATATAGTAAGAAACCAAGAAATGTTGATCGTCATCTTGACGACAGAGGGATAGACGATGATTTCTGTCGTGTCGGCCTGTCAGATGGTCATAACGGAAACAAGGCCCACCCCGAAATGATTGACAGGTTCTACTGTAACTGAGCAGCTGAGGAGTTTTCGTGTCATCTTTCCTCACGGAGAACGCTTGTGTGAGCAATAGACGTCGATGCACCTTGCTTTAGCAACACCAAGTAACTGTTCTGTTTATTATTATTATTATTATTATTATTATTATTATTATTATTATTATTATTCAGAAGATGAACCGTATTCATATGGAACGTGCCAACCAAAGGGGACCAATGACTTGAAATTCAAGCTTCCAAAAAATATTATGATGATCGTTCGAAAGAAGTAACAGGATGTTAAGAAAAATACAGAAAGAGATCAGTTATTAGAAAAACAGATAAATAAATTAACAAAATGATTAAATATACAAAAATGTAAGGATGTTTAGCAATTAGTGGTTTCAAACATAAGGGTTAGACTTACGGTCAGAAATAAAATAATATATATATATATATATATATATATATATATATATATATATATATATATATATATATATATAATATATATATATATATATATATATATATATATATATATATATATATATAATATATATATATATATATATATATATATATATATATATATATATATATATATATATATATATATATATATATATATATATATATATATATATAATGTGTGTGTGTTAAATTTAGGACTTCTCCATAATATAAAAGGTATATATGTCTTTTGTAGATCTATAAATTTGAAATTTTGAAATCAGAAGAAATT
>NC_089770.1:4038500-4043500 GCF_040412425.1 Macrobrachium rosenbergii
ATGATGTTGATTGCTGTAGATGGTGTTGGTGTAATGGTGTTGTTGGAAGTTGATTTTTTGTGATGAATTTGGTGGTGATGGTGTTGATTTTGGATGGTGTAGATATGTCGGTGATGATGATTTTTCATGTTTATGATTATGATGCTGTAGATGGTGTTGATGTAAAAAAATGGTGATGAGCATCGTGATATTGTCAGGTAGCTGACGGCCACGAATTACGATGGTGATGAAAATGGTGTATGATTATTGGGGAGTGTAAAAATGGGGATGTTCATTATTATGGTGTTTTAAAATTGGTGATGAGCGTCGTGACATTTTCAAGTAGCTGACGGCCACGAATGATGATGGTGATGAAAGTGGTGATGATTGTGGTATATGATTTTGTGGTGTGTGCTGGTCGGTTAAGATGACGTTAAAGTGAATTTGGTGTTGTTTTGGAAAATTGGTGATGAATATTTATAATTATAATAATAGTGAACATGTTGAGATAACACCTTATCTTACTTATCTCATATATCTTACTGTACCAAATGTCCTTTACTAGCCCAGGCCCGAAAGAGAACAGGAAATAGAAGGAAGGACAGATTAAATCTACCTCCTGAAGTAAAGAATAAGGATATTAGAAATTCTAGGTGAGTCATTATTTAGTAGATTAAAAGGAATGAGTAAACATTGTAAAAGATCTTCGATAAAAAGAATTTCAACCTTACCAAAGAATATATATATATATATATATATATATATATATATATATATATATATATATATAGAGAGAGAGAGAGAGAGAGAGAGAGAGAAAAGAAATCTAATACTAGAGTCATTGGGTTATTGTGGAAAAATGCAGAAGGCCATTGACTTCATTTGAGAGACGAGAGAGAGAGAGAGAGAGAGTGAGATTCACCTAAATACTCAAAGTCATTGGGTTATTGTGGAAAAAGGCAGGAAGGCATTAACTTCGTCTGAGAGAGAGAGAGAGAGAGAGAGAGAAGAGAGAAGAGAGAGAGAGAGAGAGAGAGAGAGAGAGTATGTCACAGCAGTCACCTAAATACTCGAAGACTATTTGTCGTGTCCTGTGTCTTGGAAAGACCTCATTCAGAAAGACCCCGTCCTCGTCTCAACTTGGCGTCGCCTGCGGAGCCAGGAGTGATTTGTCCAATGCAGGGGAGACATTGTATATCCTCTCTCTACCCCCCTGCAGGCGACAGGATCGATCGGATTTTATATGCTTGACCTTAAACGATTCTCCGTGCCTTTTCTAAAGGAGGAGGAGAGGAATTCAGGTTTTTATTCCTGGTGGTTTGGATGCGAATGAGGGGAAGGTGGTGGTGGGGGTGGGGGTAGAAGGGTGGGTGGGTGGGCTCTTTCCAGCAGGCTGGAATGATGCGAGGACAAGTTGCGACCCACTTGGAATCACTGGAGTCACTGCGGAGGGTCATAAGAGATTCCAACCCTTGTTGACCTACTTGGAATCATTGGAATCACTGTGGAGGTCATAAGAGATTCCAATCCTTGTTTATTCACTTGGAATTATTGACCCACTTGGAATCATCGGAATCACGGCGGAGAGTCATAAGAGATTCCAATCCTTGTTTATTCACTTGGAATTATTGACCCACTTGGAATCATCGGAATCACTGCGGAGATTCATAAGAGATTCCAATCCTTGTTTATTCACTTGGAATTATTGACCCACTTGGAATCATCGGAATCACCGCGGAGGGTCATAAGATATTGTAACCCCTCTTGACCCGCTTGGAATCATTGGGAATCACTGCAAAGGGTAACAAGAAATTCCAACACTTTTTGACCCACTTGGAATCATTGGAGTCACTGTGGAGGGTAATAAGAGATTCTAACCCTTCTTGACTCACTTGGAATCATTGGGAATCACTGCGGAGGGTCCTAAGAGATTCCAACCTGTGTTAACCGATTTGGAATCATTGGGAATCGGTGCAGAGGGTAATAAGAGATTCCAAGCCTTGTTGACCCACTTGGAATCATTGGGAATCACTGCAGAGGGTAATAAGAGATTCCAACCCTTCTTGACTCACTTGGAATCATTGAGAATCGCTGCGGAGAGGAACAGTTTCTCTTATTTGTTTTTATTTTATTAAGGTTAAAGTTAGCCATGGTCGTGAGCCTGGCAATGCTATAGGACAGGCCACCACCGGGCAGTGGCTGAAAGTTTCGTGGGCCGCGGCTCATGCAGCATTAAACGCTGTACAGAAAACTCTATTGCGCCGAAGAAACTTCTGCGCATTTTGTACTTGATATTATCGTGTAGTATTGCAATCATTCGTTTATGTATTTTTTCTTTTTAAGCTTCCTTTTTTTTCTCTTTATCCGCCTCGCTTCCTTTTTGAGGTATAATTTTAATTTAATATTGGCCCTTAACCCTTTGGCAAACTTAACTCTCTCTCTCTCTCTCTCTCTCTCTCTCTCTCTCTCTCTCTCTCTCTCTCTCTCTCTCTCTCTCTCTCTCTCTCTCTCTCTCTCTCTCTGTCATGCAGGACAAATAGTTTTAATTGCTCTGGGCTTTGGGAATTTGTCCGTCTCCGGTAACCGTTTGTAAATTAATACTGATAAGTATTTTTACAAGAGAGAGAGAGAGAGAGAGAGAGAGAGAGAGAGAGAGAGAGAGAGAGAGTCGTCTTTATATTTGCCAACGTTTCAGTCTATTTATTCCTAAGATCTTAAGGGAGCAGATGATTACGGACTGTTCACGTCCCCAAAAACACAGTAATGATGATACAGATCTGGAAGGTGTGGTTTCCACAAGAACGGTCAACTGTCGTAATGACATTCTTCTCTATTCTTCAGCACAGATTTTGGCAATCATTACCTACCTCTCTCTCTCTCTCTCTCTCTCTCTCTCTCTCTCTCTCTCTCTCTCTCTCTCTCTCTCTCTCTCTCTCTCTCTCTCTCTCTCTCTCTCTCTCTCATTGTCGTTTTGTGAGTGCAAGGCTGAATTCTTTCAGTACTTCATATTACCTTCTGTTGTTTCTTTCTAATGAACACCAGAGTATTCTGTGGAAGCCTGAATTTCAAGTCAGTGGCCCCTTTGGTGGGCTTGTCCCGTGTGAATAGGGTTCACCTTCTGAATAATAATAATAATAATAATAATAATAATAATAATAACAACAACTTTGTAAAGAGTTTTAGAGGACATGGGTCCTCGAAATCAGTTACGGGCTCAGTAGCATCGTCACTTGTCTTGCACACTGAATGTTCCAACAAAGATGATGCTGATTGCACGCAGCTGGTGTGACCCACCTCCCAATTGGGATGGGTGAATTAGTTTTGGTGGGGTGGGTGAGTGGGGTAGTGGTTGCTCTAGGACAGAGGAGGAGGAGGGGGGAGTACACACCCCCCCACATCTTATTAAACTTGTATTAGACAAAGTGATTCGTGATTGGTTGTCATGGCTGTGGGGTAGATGATGCCAGTTTAATCGGGTTTGTTAAGGCTTAAGTGTTCTCTTTAGTGTGTGGAGAGAGGTGGTGGATGCACTAGGGAGTTGTTGGTGATGATGGGTGGCCCAGCGAGGTGTCGTTTTTATTTGCTTATGGATATATTTATGTATTTTTTGACGTAAAGTTGTTGTTGTTGTTATTATTATTATTATTATTATTATTATTATTATTATTATTATTATTATTATTATTATTCAGAAGATAAACCCTATTCATATGGAACAAGTCCACCAGAGGGGCCACTGATTTTATTTCAGTTCAAGCTTCCAAAGAATATTATTATTATTATTATTATTATTATTATTATTCAAAAGATTATTATTTTTATTATTATTATTATTATTATTATTATTATTATTATTATTATTCAGAAGATGAACCCTGTTTATATGGAACAAGCCCACCAAAGGGGCCATTGACCTGGAATTCAAGAAGCTTCCAAAGAATATTATGGTGTTCATTTGAAAGAAGTAACAGAAGATTACGGGAAATACACGAAGACGGGATCAGTTATTAGAAAAATAGATAAATTAACAAATAAATAAATAGATAAAAATGTAAATAAATTATTAAAATAAAAGGGAGATTGTATTAGGGTAGAAATCAGATACCTGAAATTAATGCGATATTTAAAGTTATAAGTTAAATGGTTTAACGATTTTCATTTATATTTTTCATTTTCATTTTAAGTAAGTTTATATTGAGGGTAAGAAATGCGGTTATACATAAGTGGTAAAAAGATTACCATAGAGAAGAGAACGGATCGGATTGGTGTTGGATTCAAGATGGTTTGGTCATGTGGAAAGATTGGAGGGCGATAGGTTGCTGAACCCAACCTCCCTTAGGGGGGAGATGTTTCGTGTTGTAAGAATTTCTTTCCTTGATAAATTTTATGCAGAATATATGATAATAATGAAGTTATGATTTTGGTTATCATAATTATTGTAAAGATGAAAATGATGATGATTATGTTTGTCTTTACGATGGAGAAAAATGAAGGCATCGAAACGTCACGTGACGTGGAGAACGTGTTGTGTCTTGACACTCTCTCTCTCTCTCATTTTTGATATATATTTTTGTAGTTACGTGTTTAACATGAACGAAGTACCAATAAGACACTCCTCCCTCTCTCTCTCTCTCTCTCTCTCTCTCTCTCTCTCTCTCCTCCTCTCTCTCTCTCTCTCTCTTTTCTTTTAATGTGTTTATTTTAGTAAGATACGTGCTTATGAGAGGAATTATCAATAAGACCTAATCTCTCTCTCTCTCTCTCTCTCTCTTGATGTGCTCATTATTGTGGATACGTGCTTATGAAAGAACTGCCAGTAAGACTCTAATCCTCTCTCTCTCTCTCTTGATGTGCTCATTATTGTGGATACGTGCTTATGAAAGAATCGCCAGTAAGACTCTAATCCTCTACTCTCTCTCTCTCTCTCTCTCTCTCTCTCTCTCTCTCTTCTCTCTCTCTCTTCTCTCTCTCTCTCTCTTGATGTGCTCATTATTGTGGGTACGTGCTTATGAAAGAATCGC
>NC_089770.1:4046000-4048500 GCF_040412425.1 Macrobrachium rosenbergii
ATATATACGTGTTATATGGTATGGATGGAAATACTATCTGTGCTGTTGTTTGACTAAATAAGCACTAGCAACAATTAAAACCAGCAGCCTATCGAGATTACGGTCTACCCCAAAGCCATTTCAGAGTCCTTCAAAGAAGGCATCGTGCTTACCCCATACAAATGGGGGGAAACAAAAAACACGTTAAAAGGAGAAGATGATGATTTAGTATACAATTGTTAATGCACATTAACATTGTTGCTCCCATTAAGTAGAATTTTCCCAGTGGCAGAATTTTAAATGTTTTCGTATATGGGTTAGTTTTTTTATAAACATCAGTTATCAGCTAAGGTGATCTTCCAACCCCTTGTCCATAAACGTCATTGGTATGTGTGGTTCGGGTCCCACAGTAAGCTGTAGGTCCCGTTGCTAGGTAGCCAGTTGGTTCTTAGCCACGTGAAATAAATCTAATCCTTCGGGCCAGCCCTAGGAGAGCTGTTAATCAGCTGTGGTCTGGTTAAACTTAAGATATACTTGACTTGTTTACGGCTGTCGAGATTTTAAATAATATGTGATGTTCTGTCTCGTATAATGTTTCTGCGAAATCATTTTAATTTATAAAGCCTTTTGGGACAGTTTGATTATTTTTTTAGTTTTCTGTAAAAGAAAACTATTGTGCCGGCTTTGTCTGCCCGTCCGCACTTTTTCTGTCCGTACTTTTCTGTCCGTACTTTTTCTGTCCGCCCTCAGATCTTAAAAACTACCAAGGCTAGAGGGCTGCAAATTGGTATGTTGATCATCCACCATCCAGTCATCAAACATGTCAATTGCAGCCCTCTAGCCTCAGTAGTTTTTAATTTCATTTAAGGTTAAAGTTAGCCCTAATCGTGCTTCTGGCAATGATATAAGACAGGCCACCACCGGGCCGTGGTTGAAGTTTCACGGGTCGGGGCTCATACAGCATTATACGGAGACCACCTAAAGATAGATCTATTTTCGGTGGAATAGATTATACGCTGTACAGAAAACTCGATTGCGCCAAAGACACTTCGGCGCATTTTTTACTTGTTTTTCTTGAATACGTAATAAAAGAAATGGTATGGGTTTCCGTACTTTGTATTTGAATTTTTCAAGGTAAGAGTCTTTTGAAAAGTTTTGGCGTGCAATAATCTCGTTTGGGATCATTGACATGTGTTATTTAAACTGGCGAGAAAGTATGAGTCATACTTCGTTTGCCTTGGAAGTGTACTGAAAATCTAGCGAAGGAAATATTCTTATAATGTTGGGGATAATTTGATTCTAATAAATGGTATTAAATGCGATTGTTTACATTTAGTTTGGTAAGGAAGCTTAAGGCATAATTCTTTTGCCGTAATTTAGAAGTAGCCGAAATATTATAGTGAAGGACAAATTTTTTATAAATAGGATGGGTAAAATTGTTACACTTATGTAAGTGTGCTTGGCCATATACAAATAAATTAAAAACAACTCTCTCTCTCTCTCTCTCTCTCTCTCTCTCTCTCTCTCTCTCTCTCTCTCTCTCTCTCTCTCTCCACAGAGGCCTCGTCCTTTCGAGTTACCTACCTAGGATGGGTAGAACTGTTTACACTTGTGTGCTTGGCCATATACAGATAAGTTAAAAACAACTCTCTCTCTCTCTCTCTCTCTCTCTCTCTCTCTCTCTCTCTCTCTCTCTCTCTCTCTCTCTCTCTCTCTCTCTCTCTCTCTCTCTCTGCAGAGGCCTCGCCCTTGCGAGATATACTTACCCAGGCAACTTTTTCACCACTGTTGGAGATGGAATTCACAGTGGGAAGGATTGACCTTGAGGAGAGGCCTTCAACCCTCTCCTCCCACTTTGCAGTTACTGGAAAATAACTGATAACTAAATTAAACTAATAACTCAATTAACTAATAACTAGCCTAATAACCAAGTTCATCGACGGGAAAACAAGCGACACGCACAAAAGACCGCAGTACAAAAGCACTGGGAGTTGAGTGGGAAGCCCCTCCATATTATTATGAAGTCCCAATGGCAGTGTTATTTCAAAAGTGTCCAAATGTCACGGAGGCATCGTGTATAGTCAAATTGTTCTTTACATGGCCACCATTTCAGGCGTTTATCGATCTCTGAATTGTTTGTATGAGAGAGAGAGAGAGAGAGAGAGAGAGAGTCGATCTAGCTTTGGCATGGTGTGCCAGCTTGATTTTTACGTAAATGAGAGAGACAGAGACAGAGAGAGTTATATAATTTATTTTCTCTCATCATGCACCGATTCCAGCCTGTGCAAATTGGAATCGGTGTATAATTTATTTTCTCTCATCATGCACCGATTCCAGCCTGTGCAAATTGGAATCGGTGTATAATTTATTTTCTCTCATCATGCACCGATTCCAATTTGCACCGATTCCAGCCTGTGCAAATTGGAATCGGTGTATAATTTATTTTCTCTCATCATGCACCGATTCCAATTTGCACAGGCTGATTCCCAAACAGAGGGCGTGAACGAGAGAGAGAGAGAGA